>NW_028186387.1:818404-828492 GCF_003343005.1 Rhea americana
CGCGCGAGCCCCAACGGCCGCGCGAGCCCCAACGGCCGCGCGAGCCCCAACGGCCGCGCGAGCCCCAACGGCCGCGCGAGCCCCAACGGCCGCGCCGCCACTCACTGAGCTCGTCCAGGGCGGCCGCAGCCATGTTGCCGGCTGGGCAGGGAGGAGGCGGCGGCGGCGGGTGCCGCGGGGAGCACCGCGCTGCCCGCCCCCGCTGCGCGGCCGGCGGCGGGGAGCTGCGGAGAGGCCGCGGGCCGCGCTCCCTCTTCCCGCTGCTGCTCCCTGTGGCTCCGCGACGCCATGAGGGACGACGAGCGGGCGAGCGCCCGCCCTCCTGCCGCCGCCTTATATTTAGGGAGAGCTGAGGCACGGTCCCGCCGCCGCCCCTGCGGCTGCCCGCCCGCCCGCCGCCGGCCCCGCGGCCCGCCAGCTCCGCGCGGAGCGGCGGCTCCTCTCCGCCGCCCTCGCCCCCACCGCGCCGGGCGAGAGCACTGACCCGAGTCCATGCTGACCTCCATGTCGGCCAGGCACCGGTCTGCGGCTCTCACGAAAGCGGTGGAGGAGGAAAATGGGTCAGCGAGCGAGGACGGCTGAGTTCCTCCCCCTATCTGCGGTAGGTGCTCCTAGCAGCCTCAGCGTTGCACGGCCCGGAGGGTGTGTTGCACGGCGAGCCGGCAGCCGGCACAGCCCTGCCCCCGCCTGGCACCGGCCCGACGGGCTGGCCACAGCCCTGCGGCGTGGCACAGCCCTGCCCGCGGCAGGCACAGCCCTGCGGCGGGGCAGAGCCCTGCGGTGGGGCACTGTTCTGCCTGTGGCATGGCACTGTCCTGCCTGCAGCGGGGCAGAGCCCTGCAGCATGGCATGGCCCTGCCTGCAGTGGGGCAGAACCCTGCAGTGTGGCATGGCCCTGCCTGCGGAGGGGCAGAGCCCTGTGGTGGGGCACTGTCCTGCCTGCAGTGGGGCAGAGCCCTGCGGTGTGGCACAGCCCTGCCTGCAGTGGGACAGAGCCCGGCCTGCTGCAAGGGCACAGCCCAGCCTGCAGCAGTGCACAGCTTTGTCTGCCGCGGGGCACAGGCCTGCACTAGGGCACATACCTGCCCTGCAGCATGACACAGCTCTGACTACGGCATGACACAGCCCWGCACTAGGGCACAACTCTGCCCTGCAGTGTGGCAGAGCCCTGCGGCGTGACACAGCCCTGCCTGCAGCCTGGCAGCTCTCCACTAGAAGTGTGCTGCAGCATGGCAGAGCACTGCTGGGAGCAGAGCAGGGCTCTGCCCACAGCATGGCACAGCCCTGCAAGGTGCGGGGCTGTGACTGTTCTCTGGACAGGCTCAGGCTTTGTGCCTAACACACAGCTCATGCTGAGGCCAGGTATATCCTGAAGAGCAGCACCAAAAAGCAAGAACTCTATAGCAGCATATGCCACATACTCCAGAACAGAAAAGAATGTCTCCTATCCTTGCAAAAGTATCTGGTTGATAAGTTTCTGATAAGGCTGGAACTCTTCTGAATAAGTAAAGTCTTGCCCGCAACAAGGTACAGATACGTCAGCTCACCCTAAACAGCCTTTGAAGGAAATCCATCAGCAGCTGGCTCTCATGCTTCCCAGAGTAATTCAGAGGATGCCCCCATTGTGATGAAGGAGGAAGGATGAACACTCTCTTCATCAGCTAGGTTAGCATTTTGCTTATAAGCATGCAAATTAAGGAATTAATGAACAGTAACAAAGAGTTAACAATTTGGGCTCATCTGTAGAAAAGGGATTGAGCCTCTGTTTGCTTTTTACCTGATGAAATAAAGTTTGGTTTACATAGTACGTTGTCCTGTAAATGTGGGAGATCCAAATGAACCATGACRTTTGTTAGTGTCGGAAGCAGGATTTCTCTCAGACATGTTCTGCTGGCAGGCACAAGGTGCTTTGCTGTGCTGACTGTGGTGGTTGTTAAAGTGTGAGTAGAGAAAGTGTGTGTGTGTGTGTGTGATGGTGACAAATGGAAAACTGAAAAATGAGTTGCAACAGGTGGAACATAAATTTGAGAAAGAAGGATGGTGAAACCTTAAGTGGGGTTTGTCTTGGGTCAAGAATCTACATAAATGCTGACGAATTTTGGCATGAGTTTGACTGCTGACAGACTTGTAAAAATTAAGGAAGCGAAAAGGGRAGGATGCTGTGTGCTGGATGCTAGGCCCTTGTTTTAGGGTAACAGCAGGTAAGATTGATGTGTTGAGGAGATCATACAATTGGAAGAATAGAATGAGAAAGAGAGATATAAATAATACTTGGAAAGGAAAATGTAGACAATTAGAAATGCAAAATAAATTGTTTGAGTCAGAACTCGAGCCTCAGGTAATTGTGGAAGCTAAGGGGCACAGGATAAGGTTGCTGGAAGCTGGTACAATAGACTCGGTTAAAGTCTGTTGTGCCATGTATGACTATGGGGATGAGGATGTTTGGGGCTCACCAGACCCTGATCCTGTCCCCTCAAAGTCAGATGATAATGGGGATGATTCTTCCACTCCATGCCCTCTTGGTACCAGTAACTAAGACCAAACAACAGGGCATGCCCATGGGGGCACAAAACCCACCTGCTCTTTAACAATTACTGAAGATTTTTATGACTTAGAGATCTGGAGAGGAGGTTGCAGTCTCGACCAGGGGAAGCACCTATGGGCTGGCTAGCATAGATTGCGCTGACGAGCTCCATCTTACCCTGGACAAAGCTTAATGATTAGCATTAAGTCTATGAATAGTATTAGATATTATCCCAGTATTACAAGTTGCTTATAGACAAGCACTTTACAGTGGGGATGCAATTTAKATCCTATTGATTAAGAGGGAAAAAACATGTGGCCATGAAACTTAGCAGCCAGTCTAGAAGCTGCCTTTCTGAAAACTGCTAATTTTAGCCAAACTGGGAGGACTGTTGCCTAGGTGCCAGACAAATCCATTCTGCAAGACTGAATCCATAGATTATTTGTGAGCCAAGACGTAGCGAAAGGAGCAAAGGGACTGCTGAAATCATTAGCCTTAGCTATTAAGGCAGGCTTAAGTGTCAACTAGTGGAGAACATTGACTAAATGAAATTAAATGGAAAAGACCCAGGCTATCTCTATGCAAAATGGAAAAGCAAAATGGGGAAGTAGGGGGCACCCCTCGTCACTACTGAATGTGAGGAACTATGGAAAACGTGTCTAGATAAAAGGCTCTCTCCGAGTTAGTTAACTAGTCTGCCAGTTCCCATTTTGTGGCAGTCAGCTGGGTTTCTCTCATTAACTGGTCAGGATAATCCTCTGGGACCTGGATCAGRGATAGGGGAGACACTGAACAATTTAATGAAGTAATGACCAGCGGTGCAGAGAATACTAGCAACTACCTCAGGGAGATATCCAAATCTGAACCTAGTCCACAAATATATGGGAAACAGTGGTTGAAGCCTGATTCAGTGACAGTACTAGCGGCTCCTATCCCCATTTCTAAGGATTCAAGTTCTGAGATGATGGTCACAGTTAGTGATTGTTGCTTTACATCATTCTTCATTGACACTGGAGCTCAAATTCCAAAGTTAAGTGAGGACACTTAAAAAGAGCAGCCTCCACTCAGCAAACAGTTTCTAGTGTAGACATCAATGGACAAGTCACTGTCCACCCCTCAGTCAGGGCTAAATTAATTCTGTCTAATGGATGGACCAGTTTGCCTGACCTTGCCTGTAGGTCCTGCAGTATCTCAGGTGTGGATATATTTTGGGGCCTGTGTTTGGTGGACTTGTGGGAAAAATGAGAAATAGGAACACCACTCTGTTGCCCCCACAATTTACCCTGCATTGACACACCCTTAACCATGAGCTTGTTTCAGGTGGCTGCTTCCCTTACCATGCAACAAGCTAGTTCGTATTTCACAGCATGAGTTACTTTCTGATGCCATCTATCTTGTTACTAAATTGATAAAACAGCTAGAAAAAGAGAGTGAATCATTTTTCAAGTCTCATTCTCCTTGTGATTCACCTGTATGGCCTGTAAAGAAACCTCATGGCCTTAACACCATCACCAAACTGCTTACTGCAGCTGTTTGCAGTGTAACCAGTCAATTCTCTTAACAAACGTGCTTTTCCATCGGTGATGATTATAGGGATGAAATAATTTTTTTTTAAGATCCCAATACCAGAGGCAGATAGAAATTTGCTTTCACCTGGCAAAGACTTCGATACACATTTACGTGTTTACTGCAAGGTTTTAAACATATTCTACTCATTGATCATGTGATACTGGCTAAAGAACTAGAAATACGAAAATTACCACAAGAGGTCAGTGTCGTACAATATATAGATGACATCCTAATAAGGGATCATCCTGCAAAATCTGTAAAATAGGCCATGGACACTATTATAGCACATCTTGGAGGAAGAAGTATTGGAAGGAAAGCAAGGATCCAGCAGGGAAAGCACCTTCTTAGGAGTCAGATGGATAAGTGGGAGAAAAAAAGTCTGTGCTGAAGTGCTACAAAAAATCCAACAGTTACCATCCCCAAGAATAAGGAGGAGTTATTAAGGACTTCAGGATTTTCAAGGGGGCATATTCTGGGGTTTAGTATAATAATTCCAGTCACTCTGTAACTTTCTAAAGAAAAATGCAATCTGGGAATTTACCCCACAACATGAAGAGGCCATGAACATTTTAAAGGAAAATGTGAGTATATCTCAGTCACTGGGACCAATCCACTCCACACAGCCCCTCTCGCTACATATCCAGGTGGAGAGAAGGGGTATGGCGGGAACTGTGGCAACAAGGTKGTCCCAGTCCCAAGGAATACCCTATTCCTTTTGGCTCTAAATCATGGCAGATTGTTCAACACTACTTGACTGTTGAAAATGTGCTATTAGCAGCTTATGAGGGTCTGGTCGTAAACGAACCCTTGGCCTAAGGAAGGACTGTAAAACTGTGTGTGCCAATTCCTATTCTTAAGCTGATACTTACTGGTAAACCACTACCTTTAGGGGTAGCACATAAGACCACTGTACAAAAGTGGGCTTTATAATATCCGTCACTGTGTAGCCACAGCAGTTTAACTGTGGAGAATAATGTTACTGAAGCTGTGGAGCGTATCGGAATGCCCACTGAGTACAGAGAGCCACGACACTCTCCTGTCCAACATGACTGTGAATTCAACTCCCGTCACCCAGATGGTGTCTGGTTTACTGACGGAAGAGCTTGTAAAATACAGCGTAAATGGCAAGGAAGAGCTGATGCTGTATCTGTTGCCAGTAAGTGCACAGTGACTGAGCAAACAGAAGGTTCTGCTGAGTTAGCTGAGCTCTCGGCTGTGGTGCTGGCTCTCAAAATGATGCACAGACCATATACACTGATTCTCACACTGTTTGGGCTGGTCCTACACAATGAATAGGAAATGGGGCAAAACACAGTTGGCAGATAGGGACTGGAGATATTTGGGTAAAGGAATATTGGTAGCAAATGCATAGTATCACTAACTCCCACCCTATTATAATAGGTAGGTAGCAACACACCAAAAAAGTACCACTGTAGTGGCCAAAAGGAATAATATGGCTGCCCACTTAGCTAGCATAAATTAGGTAAATTTTCCTTCTACTTTGAGTACTGAATGGTGAGGTAAATGCTGCATGCGTGATTGGGACATGCTAGAGCATAACCACTGTCAGCATGCAGCAAGATGGGGTTGGCCAATTACTAAAAAAACAAGCAGTTCATATAGTGAAAACCTGTGGATTTGGTAATCAAAGGAAGGATTGTCCTGTCAAAAATCAACAACAAGCAGACCTTACAGAAGGAAAAGTCATTCTGGGTACATGACAAATAAAGTGCGTGGGACCTGTGACATGTATCTCCAAGGAGTGGAAATTAATTAAGATGAGAGTTATGGTAGTGAGCAGTTTGGGCAACATTTACCCTATATGCACATTGCATCCAGATCGGCAGCTATAGCAGGATTAAACCAATGAATTGCTGTTCACCCACTGCCACTAGAGATACAGTCAGATAATGGGTTGCGTTTTAAAAATGAAATAGTACAAGAATTCTCTCAAGCGTGGAGTTAAGTGGACTTTCTACTTACCCTGCCAACCTCAGAGTAATAGTATAGTAGCAAGATAAAACAGGTTGCTTAAAGAAAAACTCATATGGTATAACAGTGGTACTAATTGAAGAAAAGCTTACGGGTGGCCATGTGAACCTTAAACT
This sequence comes from Rhea americana, assembly GCF_003343005.1. NCBI lineage: Eukaryota > Metazoa > Chordata > Aves > Rheiformes > Rheidae > Rhea > Rhea americana. The sequence goes on from NW_028186387.1 coordinate 824,606, forward strand.
CCCAGCATACACCTATTTGTAGTCTACTATACAGAAGTTTTGAACAATTCTCTGTACAGAACAAATGCCATCAGGGTGCCTCAAACAGCTTAGCTTGGCATCCTGGAGATCAGGTGAGAATTCAACATCCATCATTCATGGCTGGGCTACTTTGCAACACTCTTAAGGGAAAGAAATATGAGAAATTATAGATTTTATAGGAAACYATGAATTTTTTATAGATCACTTTGGAAGTGAAATTAATTGTTACTGAGGCTTGGATGTGATCCAAGWCTTAATCTTCTTTTCTCCTCCCCAGGAACTGCTGACCTTCTGGATGAGTGAGCAAAAGCCATCGTTTGACCTACGTACCATGGAAGGTGCCCCCAAAGCACTGCCCTGGTTGCAGCACAGCACATCTCTATCATCACTGATCCCTGTCACCCACCTCTGCAGTTTACAGAATCACAGAATCACAGAATGGATAAGGTTGGAAGGGACCTCTGGAGATCATCTAATCCAACCCYTCTGCTGAAGCAGGGTCACCTAGAGYGTGTTAGACACAGTTGCATCCAGGCAGGCTTTGAATATCTCCAGAGAGGGAGAGTCCACAACCTCCCTGGGCAACCTGTGCCAGTGCTCTGTTACTCTAACAGAAAAGAAGGTTTTCCTTATATTCAGGTGGAACTTCCTGTGTTTCAGTTTGTTTCTTGTCCTATCACTTGGCACCACTGAAAAAGAGTCTGGCCCCATTCCCTTGACACCCCCTTTGCACAACAAGTTGACTATGAGCCAGCGATGTGCCCTTGTAGCCAAGAAGATCAATGATATCCTGGGGTGCATTAGGAAGAGTGTTGCCAGCAGGTSGAGGGAGGTGATSCTGCCGCTCTACTCAGCCCTGGTGAGGCCTCATCTTGAGTACTGTGTCCAGTTGTGGGCTCCCCAGGACAAGAGAGACATGGAGCTACTGGAGAGAGTCCAGCACAGGGCTACGAAGATGATCAGAGGGCTGGAGCATCTGCCCTATGAGGACCAGCTGTGAGAGCTGGGCCTCTTCAGCCTGGAGAAGAGAAGGGTGAGGAGGGATCTTATCAATGTCTATAAGTATCTGAAGGGAAGGTGTCAACGGGCAATACTTTTCTGTATTGCCATGCGACAGGACAAGAGGCAACGGGCAMAAACTGAACCACAGGAAGTTCCACCTGAATATAAGGAAAACCTTCTTCCCTGTGAGAATGAATGAGCACTGGAATGGGTTGCCCAGAGAGGTTGTGGAGTCTCCTTCTCTGGAGATATTCAAAACCTGCCTAGATGCAATGCTGTCTAACATGCTCTAGGTGACCCTGCTTGAGCAAGGAGGTTGGACTTGATGATCTCCAGAGGTCCCTTSAACCTCAACCATTCTGTGATTCTGTGATTTATACACATGGATAAGATCCGTTCTCTCTTCTCAAGGCTAAACAGACCCAGCTCTCGCAGTCTTTCCTCTTAGGGCAGATGCTCCAGTCCTCTGATCATCTTCGCAGCCCTACACTGGTCTCTCTCCAGTAGCTCCATGTCTCTCTTGGACTGGGGAGCCCACAACTGGACACAGGACTCGAGGCCTCACCAGGGCTGAGTAGAGGGGCAGGATCAGCTCCCTTGAGCAGCTGGCAACGCTCTTCCTAATGCAGCCCAGGATACTATTGGTGGTCTTGGCTACAAGGGCATATTGCTGGCTCATGGTCAACTTGTTGTCCACCATGTCCTACAAAAACATGTTCTGCAGAGTTGCTTTCCAGCAGGTCAGCCCCTAGCCTGTAGTAGTGCATGCTTGGGGGGGTTTCCTTCCCACCACTCCATGATCCTCTATGTGAACTTCAAACTGAGGTCGCAGAGCCACTGCTGCCAGGAATAATGACTGCTGGGGATAGCTACATGAGCGCACCTTCTCAGGCATCTGTCTCTGATTCTTAGGTAGCTATGAGTTTAGATAGACTGCAAACAAATATTTAGGAATCTCCTGTCTCCTTCTGCTTTAGTATAAGGTGGTTATTGGTGAATCATTATATACTCCAAAGAGAAATCTGTATTCTAAGCCATTTTAAATGCAAGTTTGGGGCTGCTATTACATGAAGTCTAAGGCTAAGGGAGGAACAGACATCATCATCTTTGGACCTGATAGGTACCAAACTTAATCACTTTGAAGAATGTATTGACCAGACTCTAAAACAAGATACTTCTAATTTGCAGCAGAAAGTGTAGTGGCTATTTACCATTTTTTGACAGAAAGTGTGGTGGCTATTTGCCATTTTTTGAATGCTGACTGTAGATTTTCAGATGTTTCYCAACTGACTGGGAACCACATGGACTGTAAATCTTTTGGCACCAACTGTATTACTTATTGTCTTTCTGTGATTTTTTTCTGACATGATCTCCTCTGATTTCCTGTGGTAGTAGGAACTGCAAGTTCTTCTCTATGAGTCTGCGTGTACTATAATCAGCGAATAAAATGTAAAATACTGACCTCTTACATACGGGGGTGTCAATGGGCTAGTGCAAATATGCACAGTCAGCAGAACTACTGCCTGCAGGTACTATCAGCAATGGCCTCGGTGGTCATGAACTCTGGTTCATGGTCAGTGAACTCTAAACACAACTCCAGAACAGCTTAATCTTTGCAGAAACTAACCTCAGGTAATACAAAGAGCTAGATTCCTTCTCAAGTTGAGAAATGAATGACAAAAGTACCAAGGAATTATTTTGCTTGTCAAGTCAAAGATCAGAGGAATTAAACTTTAGCTTCCAATGCTAAGAGGCAAGACTCTAACAAGTCAGAAAGAGGTGAAATATTTAAGGAAGTAGATCTGGGCTTTCTTCATCTATCAAGGAAATGATGATAAGGAAAGAACACTTACTRATGCAAAAAGGAGATAGAAGAGGCCTCACATGTAAGAAACATACTCAGTTCTACCATAAGAACAGCATATGCCATCTGATGAGAACATTTTTGTGGTGGATCATTTCTAGCATCAAGCATAAATCTAATTTCCCCGAAAAAGGTCCAATATTCAGGTAATGTCCCTGCCAGTTATACTGAAGTAGAGATGTAGTCCTCATTTCAAAACAAATCTTTATGTAACAAAAATCTAATAAGCAGCAGCTGTGATGCTAAATCCCTTGTTTAGGGCTCTTTCCTGTGCCCCATCGTCAATGGCGGCTGGTATATACATCACGCAACAGCAGCATGAGAAAGGTTCCCAACATAACTTCCCCATCCTTGCTGGAGAAAAGATGGAGGTCAGAGAGCAGTATTTTACAGGTTGCTAGTTGGATCACATTGATCTAGCAGAAAAGGCATAGAGAAACCGGAACTCTATAAGACTAGTCTGCAATTAAATGTGTGTTCAGGGTGTATTTCAAAAGATTCTTCCCCTGGTAGAAAGGACAAGTGAAAATTAAACAATGAGAAGAAGAGACAAGAAGAATAAGATGATGATGATGGAGATAAAAGAAATTTTATACTCTCTAATGATACAAAGTGCATTTACAAGTTATCTTTTGATCATTAGTCATAGTTAAATTAGCTTTAACCAGATTTGTGATTAGAAATAGCTTTTTTTTGGGGGGGGGGGGAAGGGCATAGGAGTTCCCAAGGTTAATTCTTGATTCCTCATCTTTCTAAAAATATTTTCTKGAATGTGGTTGATTTTTAAAATGTAATGGATTTTTCCATCTATTTGCATCTTCTTCTAGGAGAACTATTGCTATTAAAAACCCTGAGCAATTAAGTTGTAAGAAATTCGGAAAAAAATTAGAATTCCATGCAAAAACCAAGTTGTCTTGGTCTTGGCTTTATCAGTCCCCTCGGGCCCCGCCCCCGCCGGGCCCCGCCCCCGCCGGGCCCCGCCCCCGCCCGCCGTCGCGCC
>NW_028186387.1:829209-838640 GCF_003343005.1 Rhea americana
GGGGCGGGAGCTGCTGAGCGCCGCGGCGGCTCTGCGCGCCCTCCGCGCGCATCGCGCTCAGCGCGCCGGCGGGAGCGGCCTCTCCGGCGAGGAGTGAAACCGGGGGTGTGCCGCTGTTCCGAAGCGGAAGGGAGCCGTTTCTCCTTTCTGAAGTAACGCTGCCAAGAGGTCTGCAGCCCTCTCGGTGGACTCCGAGGGCTCTCTCTGCTGCCCTCTCCTCACCTTTTATTCATTTGCACTGCTGCTACCCTCAGGTAGTCTTGCTTCCTTTCCCAAACTGCGTTGAATCAGACACACCTGGAGTAGCAGGCTTGGTTTTAGTGCTAAGGTTGCTTTCATGTTGTTATCCTGGGGCCCATCTGTATCCTGTTTTATTCACCAGAATTTAAATTATATGTCTTTACGTACAAATACTCTCAAATTAATAGCGGGTGGCAAAGTTAAGCACTAACATACCRTGCGAACAAAATTGGTAATTTGAAAAATGCTGAAAGGTATGATTTCCTGTACCTCTTACACTATGGCTGCTTCTCATCTGCTCAACCTAGATTTGACACACATATCAAAAGAGATTCAGTTTAAAAATCAGAATTCTCTCTGACTTTGTTAATTCGCTCTAAGAATCTCACACGTTTCTTGCCCCTGGGGGAGAAAAATCAGATCTTTTGGATWAACATGTATGCATATTGCAACAGATTGTACAAAATCAGTTTTCCTTCCATTATGTGGGCTTAGCCAGCTTGYCCTCTACTAACAGTGAGGGAGGAGAAAACATTTTTTTTCAAAAGCCAGCCCAAGAGTGTGGGAGAATATGCTTTTGTTTAAAATACCTTGGTATTTAAAATAAATTGACTAGACTTTTTTAGAGATCTACCTTTTAAATAAATTAAAGGTAGGTGAATTAAGTGGTTTAAGGGATCTATAAGGAAAGCTTATCATGGCAAAATACATGTAGCTTGGCAAAGACATAGCTAAGGAATGGAAGGAAGAGACCTGTAAGTGTCTTAAGGCTGGAGAAAAAAAAAAAACAGAAAAACCCAACCTTCTTTTGGGACAGAAATAGGATATAATTGAGACTGACAAAATATATATCATATATATATCATATATACATATATAAAATATGTATCTTTCATCTCTTAATCACATGGATGAAAATAAGAAAAACTTCAGGAAAAGGAGAACAATGAGGTTTTTAAATGGCCTTCTGTTGGACAGATTCAAGAGCCCTGTACTCTAATCCTAAAAGACTTGAAAACTAGGATTTCAATAGTGTTAATCTGAAAAGCTTTCACTAAGAAATGTTTGTTAACAACACTCTATTTGGAATTCCAAGTCTGATACTGAAAGTGCTTATTAAGAATTTCAGTTGCCTGTCTTTATTTCAGTATTAAATGTCTTGTACTGTTGTGTTGTATTATTACATGCTTTTGATATACATTCGTTAAATTGTTGCAAACTTTTTAACAGCTTGGTCATTCATGATATGTAAAACACAGTGGAAATTAACACAGTAGGTGAAAATATGAATGTGAACGTGTTTCATCTCTCATCCTGCAGGATGAAGAAACACGCAAAGATTATGACTACATGTTGGATCATCCTGAAGAGTATTACAGGCACTATTATCACTACTACAGCAGGAGATTGGCACCAAAAGTGGACGTCAGAATAGTGATTCTAGTTACAGTGTGTGCCATCTCTGTGTTTCAGGTAAAACTCTTCATCTTATGTGACATTGCTCAATGAGTTTCTGAACTGGAAGGGAAGTATGCACAAATCTTGTAACCTGCTAAATTTTAAATGATACCGTAAGGGACCTTTTTGTATCTGCTATGATAAACTTCTCTGTGTTTTCAAAAGCAAATCCAAAGTCAGGATGTACTGAATAGATTTTGACTGTCCTTGGTATCTTGGACAAAGGCGCAGGTTGTGTAACTGTTTCCTTTGAATACTTGAAACAGAAAGCTCCTACAGGCCTAAAGAAGTAGTTTAGTTCTGAGTGACAGGCTGTGAATAGTCTGTTTCTGAGCAYAGTCAAGATTAAAGTTCCAAATTAGTGTGGTTCAGTTTTTTCAAGCTGCATGTCCTTCTGAAAAACAAAAAAGCAAAGACTATTTTGAAACTACATTCACAATTGAATTCAGATCATAGAGCAGAATATTAGGGTTGTGGTTTGCTAAAGTTTGTTAAAACAAACTTACGTTGTAGTTTGTTTTAAAGACCACAGTGAGAGCAAGTGAATTTGGTTCGATTAAGTTCACTCTAAGGTGGTATTTACAAGTTCAAGAAAGCAATTAGTATTCTGATGAGAAAGCTTGTGATGWTGCTGACAATTATTTAAGTGGAAGAAAGTGTATAAACCTTTTCTTTAATATCCATTAAATGTATTAATTCAAAGCTTCCTTATATAAAACAAAATATTGTATTTATTTATTAAATAATGTATTTAACATTGTAGAAACAATGAATTATTCTTTGGTATTTTGACGAGTTGTTGGGAAGTAAAAATACAAATATATCTCACTACCTGCTGATCCAAGTTTGAGAGCTTTTATCCTCTGTATTGCATTTGCTTGAAATGCTGGCTACTTTATTTGTAAGTCCAGTGATGTAACGTAGCATAGGCTCCATTTAGAGAAATAGGAGGTAACCATTTCCAAGTGAACAAAAACAGCTTGAACAGTGTGTTTAGTCTCTTCCTTACCTTTGTCGCTATATATAGGTATTTGATATATATGGCTATTTCTTAGTTACCATAGGTGCCTTAATAAGTTTGGAGGAACTTAACTATAGCTTTTTTAATAATACAGAAGTACTGTTACCTACATTTTTTACGCTTGTTCTAATATACTTGGTGGCTAAAGGTATGTAACAGAGTATGTATGTTTTTTGATTTTTTTGTTTTTCTGCCAAAGCTCCTAAAAGGAATAAAATGTGCATATGTATTTAAAAAAGAAAACTTTAATCTTTGCTGTTCCTGTGTTACAGTTCTTCAGCTGGTGGAGTAGTTATAATGAAGCTATCAACTACCTAGCGACAGTGCCAAAATATCGTATACAAGCTACTGAGATTGCCAGGCAACAAGGTTTACTCAACAAGACTAAAGAAAAAGGCAAAAACAGGCGATCTAAAGAAGAAATCCGTGAAGAGGAGGAAGAAATCATCAAAGACATTATCAAAAATAAAATAGATATAAAAGGCGGTTACCAGAAGCCGAAGATATATGATATCCTACTATTTCAGATTCTTCTTGCTCCTTTTTATGTGTGCAAATACATAGTTTGGTACTGTTGGTGGATTTATTGTTTCACTATTAAAGGGCAGGAATACGGTGTGGAAGAGAAGCTGTACATCATACGGAGATATATGAAAATGTCACAGTCTCAATTTGACAGCCTAGAAGATCATCAGAAAGAGACCTTTCTCGAACGGCAGCTATGGATACGAGAAAACTATGAGGTTGGCAGCTGTAATGATAAACTAATGTTTCTTGAACTTTCTACACTCATGTACTGATAGGCAACAGCTCCTGGTTATGTCTGAGTGTATAAGCAAGGATTTTCTTGGTCAGGGTTCATCCACAAATAAGCATTAGGGAATCTGCAGATACAAGATTGAGTTAAATCTGATCAAAAGGACTGTCTTGCATCATTGTGGTGTGATGGAGAATTACAGTAGGGTGCATAATGTAGATCCTCCAAACAGTAATAATTCGTGATAAAGCTTACCCAGATCATCTGAAACTCCTATTTTCCTCTGTCTCCTGAACCATACATTCCTAACATGATAATTTTCTCTTGACAGTTCTTTTCCTTCAGTGATTCAGGGGCTATTCTTACTCTGGTCTGTGTTTATTCAAGTAAAAATGGTATGTGGAATACTGTAAGACAAAACTGCTACATTGTCAAGGATACTCTGTTACTTAATAGCCAAGTGAGATCAGTAGCTGTGAGATCAGTAAAAGAACATTGCCCACACTAGGGAATTTGCAGTTGAGAATGGTCTGGGATTGCAGGAGGTGGCAGACTGATAAAATGCTTTTATTGTTCCAGTGAAGTTCATCTGCAGGCCATATGGATGAGTAGTTTTTGGAAGAGAAATTATGAACAGGAAGTTGGCCTTAAGAGGAAGAGGAGACATTGCTGCTGCTCTGCATGCTCTGAGTGAGGGAACAGTGTGGGTGGCAGAACTAACTGCCTTTCCTCCTGTTGGAGAGCAGGAAAAATGAGAGAGTACTCCCTTTAAAAATAGGGAGAGGTGGATTCCTTCAGAAACTTGAAGAGGAAGACAGTCAAGCTGATAATGTAAGTGAAGGATTAGCCAACAGATGAATATGCATAATGAGTTGTGATAAGTTTTCTAGAAGGTGAAGTAGAAGTCCAAAACTTTAGTAATGTTAGCAGTCAAAGCAGATGGCAGATGAAAAAGAAAGACAAAATGGATTTTCTGGTATTGCAGAGAAGAAATTGGCAGGCTTTTGGGGTCCACACTGTTTTCTGATCAGTGTGATTTTGGACATTGAGTATAAAAGAGCTGTATTTGCCAGAGGTGAGGTCTGTTTAGTCCAAAGTCACGTCCTTTGGTGGCTAGCAGCTGATTTTAAGTGGTGAATGTAAGAAAATGGGACTTAAATAGCAATACCTACAATAGCAATAGCACCTACAATAGCAATACCTATAATAGCAATACCTACCTATAATCTGCAGTTTTAGGCCTTCCTAAACATGAAATGGTATCCTCCTAGATAATGAGTTTTGTTTAATAAACATGTCTGATATTGGTTTTTGAACCCTTTAAAACCTGGAGTATTCRAAAAGTCACCTGGACACTGGCTAGTTCTTTCATTAAAGGAAAGGGAGAACAATCATTCTTCATTCTCTTTTCTCATGCAACCTGCACTCCTCCAGAGCACTACCACATCCTTCCTCGATATTTAGTCATGTCTTTTCTAGGCTGAAAAGTATGCTTAGTTTTTCTTTTTTTGTCATATAAAAACTTGTTTATAACTTTGATCATTGCAGCTGCCTGTCTACACATTGTTCAGTTTTTTCAATACCTTTTTGGGGATGGGGAAAGACCAAAAACTCACTACACAGACACAACATGGAGATCTACAATAATACATATTTTATGTTTTTCTTCTGCTACTTACCTAATAATTTTTCAATACTTATGCTTATTTGATAACTGAACGTTGAGCTGTTAATTCCTTTACAGGAAGAGTTCATATGATACTGAGACATCATAAACCTGTATCATGCTGAGATTTACATTGACTCCATCTGAAAACTCCCTTCCAGATTAAAAATGTAGACACTGTTGTATTTTTAGATATGTGACTTCATATTTAAATCTATAGTTATGTCAGGAAATGGTGTCACTGCTGATAATGGAATTACTTACCATTTGATACCAGTGCTTAATATGGTGAATGTATTAACTTACTTGAGAAACTAAATAAGGACTAAAAATATCCATAGCAAAGTGGAAAAATAGTATGAGAATGCCTCTGAAATGGGAAAACAACTAATGTAAAAAGTCAAACAACTGCATTGAATGGTACCTGTGTTGAAAAAAAGGACTCATTCAACTTTGAGTGTTACCACTTTATTAATGTAAATTTTGTTTCGTTAACTGCATGATTATCTAATTCTTCAGTGAAAAAGTTTCAATACCTACAGCCTTACAATAATGTAGTTCTGCTGTTGGCAAAAATATTTAAGATATCTCAACTGCAGATTGAGGCTTTTTAACTGAAGGTGCTCTTASGCTGCATGTTAGTCAAGCTCTGCCACAGTGTTGCAATTCAGTCTTCCTTAAATAAGCTGACGAATAGCTGAACTATCACCTCTTACTGCTTTCAGGTTCGCTTAAGCTGTTTCTTCAGTCTGACTTGAAACTCTTGTCTGTTTATTAGGTCTATAAACAAGAACAAGAGGAGGAATTAAAGAAGAAGATGGCCATGGATCCCCGATGGAAAAGATATCGGAGGTGGATGAAAAATGAAGGACCCGGAAGACTAACTTTTATTGATGACTGAAAGCTGATGAGAATGTATGCTAATGTTGAAACTGACTTGCAAAACTTCTTCACTACATCATTCAGAGTTTTATCTGCCGTGGTTCAGCAGTGATCTAAAACTCAGGAATTACCAAATCAGGCTAAAAAATAGTACAGGTTTACCATTTTTTTAAGTCATATCTATTAAACAGGCTTAGCTCAATGTATTGATGGGGATTTCAGAGTGGATCTATGATGTGGAATTGCTGTTTCAAATAGTGTATTTTCTTCCACATACTTCATGTTCATGATCAGTGGTACCATAACTTTCATCTTTCCCGAATTGTTTCTAGATCAGCCCTTGAAAGTCCTTGTTTTCCTTTTCAAGAACAAAGTGTTTCTGCAAATGGACACTGGGAATTTGGAAATGCTCAGAAGGACTCTGAAGCAAGGGACATTTTCTGCCTTCCTCTTCTTCTTTTTTTTTTTTCCCTACTTTTCGACCTAATTTCTGAAATGCCAAATTGTGTTTTGGATGTAGACTACAATATGGGGATTATACCTACAATATGGGGATTATACCTACAATATGGGGATTATAAACTTTTTCTTCAGCTATCCCTGATCCAATTGGAAATTTGAATTTTATTCTTTGTAGGAATAAATGATGCATGATGGATCATCATTGTGATGCAAACAAGCCTTAATTCTTTGTTCTACAGAGTGATACATGAAGTAGTATGCTTAAATTTTTGGTTTTTAATCTTGTAAGGTGGATTGTACCTACTTGTTTAGAACAAGTGTGCCAGTGAACATTAGTCTACTAAATGTGACATTTTTTTCACCAAAGTATTGGTAAAGGGGAAAATGACCCTTTTGTTTAAAAGGGCAATTTTGATGCCTTATGTAAATAAAAGTTTATTATAATATAGATCTTGAATTTGTTTTATTTGTTTTTAATTCTAGATTTAAAGCATTCTTTAGTATGCTTATCCCTGCTGATTCTTCTGAACAGATCAGATCTTGGAGTCCCTGGATGAAATACTGCAGAACATCTCCCTCTGCTTTCATCTGTAACTTAGGCCAGGCCATAGTTTCCACAATTTACTGCTGAAAGAGTTTGTTACCAGATCTCATATTTTAAAGGGGAAAGGGGGAAGTGAGGTGTGTAGCAGGCTTGGGCAGCTTCCATCATTTATCGCATCTGTAAAATTTCACAAAAGTATTCCTGCTAAAAACAGTGCTAAGTTAGCCAAACATCTGTTAAGATGAGCATTTGTTAAGAGATTCTAAGATAATCTCTTCAACTTTCTATTCCAGTCAAACCCCATAATAACTAAGAAGTTTTAAATTGCTTAATTAGCGGGTTTATTTTGAATCAAGACATTTCTGGTCCTGTGAAGGTAGCCTATTGTCATTCTTTGAGGAAAACCTACAGTTCTCTGTACCTCTTTTTGCTAGTTTAGATTTCACTGATTCTTGGAATGCTGTCTCTCTCTTCTTCTTCTTCTTCTTCTTTTTTTTTTTTTTTTTTTTTTTTTTTTTTTTTTTTTTTTACACAGAAGTATGTACAGAATAGTATGGTAGGGCTGTTATGTTAAATGATTAATTTCTTTGTGGATCTTTAAAATTCAAAAGGAATTGCTGTATCAGTTCCTTCATCTCAGCTGCTGCACAGGGTAGCAATAAACTTAATTCATTTTGTATTTAAAAGTCAATTAATACCTAAGTCTAATTGGTATTTAGAAGGTATTTAGAATAAGCTGTGCTTGTTTTCATGCAGTAATCTTTTCAACAGGGCCATTCGTGTAGCAGGGATGCTACAAAGATGTTCATTAAGTGAGATGCACTTTCATGATTTGGGCATATTGCTTCATTGCCCAGAGCACATTCTGCCTCCCAAAAGAGTGATGGGGGGGGAAACTGAAGCTGCTGTGAGAGGTACCAGTGGATGAGGATAACACCAGTAATGCTGTTGCTTATCTGGTAAAGCCACTGCGTGCCCTGAACACTCTTTTCCTAGGTAAAAGAGCATCCGCGTGTGGTGCCACAGTTTCACAGACACTTGGCTGACTCTGCCTTGCTTGCCCCAGCGCTTCATTCAGTGCCATCCCCTCCTTCCGGRGCCAAGTGTTTGGGTGGCAGACTGGGTTGTGCAAACAGCTGGCAAAAAGCAATCCCCTCTCCCCCAAACCCACCTCTTTTCCATTTTTGGTTGGTTCAGTCCCAGTGGGGATTGACTTCCTGACTGGACTCTGCACAGGAGGGTGGGCCCGCGTCTCAGCCGCAGCGGTGTCTTACGTTTGTAAAACGACGGCCTGATAACAAATAGGGAAGCAAAATACCTGCAGGTGTTTTACTGTTAGTGGAAATGAGCTGTTCTGCAGGCTTGACTGAGAGTTTCCATTTTTCTCACCGCATGAGTCCTTTGAAAATACCCAGACATGGGCACAAATTCATGGGCTGCAGCCAGCATTGCTGGGCTCTGCAGTCACACCTCCGTGATGAAGGGTAGAAATAACAATTTTCTATTTACAGTGCTGTCATTCTGCACTAACACTTCATTAGCTGAGGTTACTTAAGCACTTCAAGCCTAACAGTTCATTTTAGTTTTAAATTATATTTGCCTTTTGAGTATAAATTTCCAGCCCCTATCTTATCCTGAAATTAAGTCTGCAAGACAACATTGTGTGCATGGGGGTGGGGATGGGGAAGAGTGATATTGCTGAGAGCTGTGGTAATACTATAACTGGTGTAAACTGGGTTATGACCGCTGAGAATTGTTTGTGTGAACAAACGTTGATGGCGCTTGATAGCAGTGATGTTTTTGTGTGAAACAGGAAAGTATGCCAAGGTAGCAGACTCTCAGAAAAGAAACACCTCACGCTGTCACGTCTGCTAACAACATTTTTCAAGGAATGTTTTTTTTTTTATGTGTGTGTGTGTGTGTGTGTATACATATATACATACATGCTTTAAAATATATGGGAGATAAAAGGTTCCTTTTACTCAGCATGCAGAGGGCATGCCAGGGCTTCTGAGCTGGGGTCTTTATCACCACCAGTCCTTCCAGCTACAGCGGTGAGCTCAGAGCGCGCATGGATGTCTGGGCCCCGGTTCAGCGATTTTCTTTCATCTGCGGGCATCTTTCTGCTGAGTTCTCAACAGGTCAGCAAGCTCTAATAATTGACAAAAAAAAAAGGGGGGGGGGGAGAAAAGGAGGCATTTTCGCAGTCAGCGGTGAAAAGCTGCGCAGCGATGGGGCTCGCTGGCCGTTCGCGCAAAGGTTGAGCGACCCCGCGGCCCGCCCTCGAAAAGAAAAAGAAAGGGGGAAAAAAAAAAAAAAAAGTGGTTTTCTGCTCCGAAAGCACACGAGACTGCCCTCCGGCCCGGCCCCTCCCCGGGGCGGTCCGAGCCGAGCCGAGCCG